>NW_017619805.1:1541564-1556564 GCF_001879475.1 Ipomoea nil | reverse complement strand
TTACAACTCTTACATTAATATTCTTACTATTATTATTAACACTTAATTACTTTTAGATATTATTATTACCACTTATATTATTATTATATTATTATTATTATTATTATTAGTTTCTTTTGAAGTACTGTTAGTATATATTGGTCGTGAGGCACAATAATAATATAACCATAATTAAATATTCTTGTATTTTATTCCGGAGTTAAGGCCATTTTTGGTCCTAGACTTATTGAGGCATTGACACTTTTCATCCTCCATAATAAAAATTGCCACTTAGTAGACACTGTTATTGGTCGTTGGACAGTTTTGATCCTCCGTCAATGAAGCTGTTTGTTGACCGTGAATTAGAAGGGCTTTTCTGTCTTTTTATGTCTTATTCTTCTAATCTTGTTTAGACCAGCACTGCTGTGACTCCTGTGAGGCGAGATGGCGAGACTTGGCGCTAAGTAGTAACCGTCGGTAGTGAGTAGCAGCGAGGTTCTTCTCCGGCGAGTTGTGGGTACGCCGGCGAGCATACGAGGCAGTAACTCCTTCCGGCGACGGACCAGTAAGGTAGATCTGGCGGTGCAGCAACATATCCGGCGAGGTTGGGGCCTTCACCGGTGGCAGCAACATATCCGGCGGTGCAGTAACTCCTTCCGGCGACGGACCAGTAACGCAGAATTATTGTACGAATGGGAAAGTAGAAATCAATATATTTTATTAGGAAGAGATATTTTTTAGGAAATGGGCGGAAAGTTAAAATTTCAGGATTTTGTTTTTATAAATAGTATAGATTGTATTACAATATTTTACAATATTAGAATAGAATTTTAACGCAGAATTATTGTACGAATGGGAAAGTAGAAATCAATATATTTTATTAGGAAGAGAGACTTTTTAGGAATTGGGCGGGAAGTTAAAATTTCAGGATTTTATTTTTATATATAGTATAGATTGTATTACACTATTTTATAATATTAGAATAGAATTGTAACGCTGAATTATTGTACGAATGGGAAAGTAGAAATCAATATATTTTATTAGGAAGAGAGATGTATTAGGAATTGGGCGGTAAGTTAAAATTTCAGGATTTTGTTTTTATATATAGTATAGATTGTATTACACTATTTTATAATATTAGAATAGAATTTTAACGCAGAATTATTGTACGAATGGGAAAGTAGAAATCAATATATTTTATTAGGAAGAGATATTTTTTAGGAATTGGGCGGGAAGTTAAAATTTCAGGATTTTGTTTTTATATATAGTATAGATTGTATTACACTATTTTATAATATTAGAATAGAATTTTAACGCAGAATTATTGTACGAATGGGAAAGTAGAAATCAATATATTTTATTAGGAAGAGAGACTTTTTAGGAATTGGGCGGGAAGTTAAAATTTCAGGATTTTGTTTTTATATATAGTATAGATTGTATTACACTATTTTATAATATTAGAATAGAATTGTAACGCATAACTATTGTACGAATGGAAAAGTAGAAATCAATATATTTTATTAGGAAGAGAGACTTTTTAGGAAATGGGCAGGGAGTTAACATTTCAGGATTTTGTTTTTATATATAGTATAGATTGTATTACACTATTTTATAATATTAGAATAGAATTGTAACGTAGAATTATTGTACGAATTGGAAAGTAGAAATCAATATATTTTATTAGGAATAGAGATTTTTTAGGAATTGGACGGGAAGTTAAAATTTCAGGATTTTGTTTTTATATATAGTATAGATTGTATTACACTATTTTATAATATTAGAATAGAATTGTAGCACAGAATTATTGTACGAATGGAAAAGTAGAAATCAATATATTTAATTAGGAAGAGAGATATTTTAGAAATTGGGCGGTAAGTTAAAATTTCAGGATTTTGTTTTTATATATAGTATAGATTGTATTACACTATTTTATAATATTAGAATAGAATTGTAACGCAGAATGATTGTACGAATGGGAAAGTAGAAATCAATATATTTTATTAGGAAAAGAGATTTATTAGGAATTGGGCGGTAAGTTAAAATTTCAGGATTTTGTTTTTATATATAGTATAGATTGTATTACACTATTTTATAATATTAGAATAGAATTGTATCACAGAATTATTGTACGAATGGGAAAGTAGAAATCAATATATTTTATTAGGAAGAGAGATATTTTAGAAATTGGGCGGTAAGTTAAAATTTCAGGATTTTGTTTTTATATATAGTATAGATTGTATTACACTATTTTATAATATTAGAATAGAATTGTAACGCAGAATGATTGTACGAATGGGAAAGTAGAAATCAATATATTTTATTAGGAAAAGAGATTTATTAGGAATTGGGCGGTAAGTTAAAATTTCAGGATTTTGTTTTTATATATAGTATAGATTGTATTACACTATTTTATAATATTAGAATAGAATTTTAGCGCAGAATTATTGTACGAATGGGAAAGTAGAAATCAATATATTTTATTAGGAAGAGATATTTTTTAGGAATTGGGCGGGAAGTTAAAATTTCAGGATTTTGTTTTTATATATAGTATAGATTGTATTACACTATTTTATAATATTAGAATATAATTGTAGCACAGAATTATTGTACGAATGGGAAAATAGAAATCAATATATTTAATTAGGAAGAGATTTATTTTAGAAATTGGGCGGTAAGTTAAAATTTCAGGATTTTGTTTTTGTATACAGTATAGATTGTATTACACTATTTTATAATATTAGAATAGAATTGTAACGCAGAATGATTGTACGAATGGGAAAGTAGAAATCAATATATTTTATTAGGAAAAGAGATTTATTAGGAATTGGGCTGTAAGTTAAAATTTCAGGATTTTGTTTTTATATATAGTATAGATTGTATTACACTATTTTATAATATTAGAATAGAATTTTAACGCAGAATTATTGTACGAATGGGAAAGTAGAAATCAATATATTTTATTAGGAAGAGATATTTTTTAGGAATTGGGCGGGAAGTTAAAATTTCAGGACTTTGTTTTTATATATAGTATAGATTGTATTACACTATTTTATAATATTAGAATAGAATTGTAACGCAGAATTATTGTACGAATGGGAAAGTAGAAATCAATATATTTTATTAGGATGAGAGATTTATTAGGAATTGGGCGGGAAGTTAAAATTTCAGGACTTTGTTTTTATATATAGTATAGATTGTATTACACTATTTTATAATATTAGAATAGAATTTTAACGCAGAATTATTGTACGAATGGGAAAGTAGAAATCAATATATTTTATTAGGAAGAGAGACTTTTTAGGAATTGGGCGGGAAGTTAAAATTTCAGGATTTTGTTTTTATATATAGTATAGATTGTATTACACTATTTTATAATATTATAATAGAATTGTAACGCATAACTACTGTACGAATGGAAAAGTAGAAATCAATATATTTTATTAGGAAGAGAGACTTTTTAGGAAATGGGCAGGGAGTTAACATTTCAGGATTTTGTTTTTATATATAGTATAGATTGTATTACACTATTTTATAATATTAGAATAGAATTGTAACGCAGAATTATTGTACGAATGGGAAAGTAGAAATCAATATATTTTATTAGGAAGAGAGATTTTTTAGGAATTGGACGGGAAGTTAAAATTTCAGGATTTTGTTTTTATATATAGTATAGATTGTATTACACTATTTTATAATATTAGAATAGAATTGTAGCACAGAATTATTGTACGAATGGGAAAGTAGAAATCAATATATTTAATTAGGAAGAGAGATATTTTAGAAATTGGGCGGTAAGTTAAAATTTCAGGATTTTGTTTTTATATATAGTATAGATTGTATTACACTATTTTATAATATTAGAATAGAATTGTAACGCAGAATGAATGTACGAATGGGAAAGTAGAAATCAATATATTTTATTAGGAAAAGAGATTTATTAGGAATTGGGCGGTAAGTTAAAATTTCAGGATTTTGTTTTTATATATAGTATAGATTGTATTACACTATTTTATAATATTAGAATAGAATTGTAGCACAGAATTATTGTACGAATGGGAAAGTAGAAATCAATATATTTAATTAGGAAGAGAGATATTTTAGAAATTGGGCGGTAAGTTAAAATTTCAGGATTTTGTTTTTATATATAGTATAGATTGTATTACACTATTTTATAATATTAGAATAGTATTGTAACGCAGAATGATTGTACGAATGAGAAAGTAGAAATCAATATATTTTATTAGGAAAAGAGATTTATTAGGAATTGGGCGGTAAGTTAAAATTTCAGGATTTTGTTTTTATATATAGTATAGATTGTATTACACTATTTTATAATATTAGAATAGAATTTTAACGCAGAATTATTGTACGAATGGGAAAGTAGAAATCAATATATTTTATTAGGATGAGAGATTTATTAGGAATTGGGCGGGAAGTTAAAATTTCAGGACTTTGTTTTTATATATAGTATAGATTGTATTACACTATTTTATAATATTAGAATAGAATTTTAACGCAGAATTATTGTACGAATGGGAAAGTAGAAATCAATATATTTTATTAGGAAGAGATATTTTTTAGGAATTGGGCGGAAAGTTAAAATTTCAGGATTTTGTTTTTATATATAGTATAAATTGTATTACAATATTTTATAATATTAGAATAGAATTTTAACGCAGAATTATTGTACGAATGGGAAAGTAGAAATCAATATATTTTATTAGGAAGAGAGACTTTTTAGGAATTGGGCGGGAAGTTAAAATTTCAGGATTTTGTTTTTATATATAGTATAGATTGTATTACACTATTTTATAATATTAGAATAGAATTGTAAAGCATAACTATTGTACGAATGGAAAAGTAGAAATCAATATATTTTACTAGGAAGAGAGACTTTTTAGGAATTGGGCAGGGAGTTAACATTTCAGGATTTTGTTTTTATATATAGTATAGATTGTATTACACTATTTTATAATATTAGAATAGAATTGTAACGCAGAATTATTGTACGAATAGGAAAGTAGAAATCAATATATTTTATTAGGAAGAGAGATTTTTTAGGAATTGGACGGGAAGTTAAAATTTCAGGATTTTGTTTTTATATATTGTATAGATTGTATTACACTATTTTATAATATTAGAATAGAATTGTAGCACAGAATTATTGTACGAATGGAAAAGTAGAAATCAATATATTTAATTAGGAAGAGAGATATTTTAGAAATTGGGCGGTAAGATAAAATTTCAGGATTTTGTTTTTATATATAGTATAGATTGTATTACACTATTTATAATATTAGAATAGAATTGTAACGCAGAATGATTGTACGAATGGGAAAGTATAAATCAATATATTTTATTAGGAAAGAGATTTATTAGGAATTGGGCGGTAAGTTAAAATTTCAGGATTTTGTTTTTATATATAGTATAGATTGTAATACACTATTTTATAATATTAGAATAGAATTTTAACGCAGAATTATTGTACGAATGGGAAAGTAGAAATCAATATATTTTATTAGGAAGAGATATTTTTTAGGAATTGGGCGGGAAGTTAAAATTTCAGGATTTTGTTTTTATATATAGTGTAGATTGTATTACACTATTTTATAATATTAGAATAGAATTTTAACGCAGAATTATTGTACGAATGGGAAAGTAGAAATCAATATATTTTATTAGGAAGAGATATTTTTTAGGAATTGGACGGGAAGTTAAAATTTCAAGATTTTGTTTTTATATATAGTATAGATTGTATTACACTATTTTATAATATTAGAATAGAATTGTAACGCAGAATTATTGTACGAATGGAAAAGTAGAAATCAATATAATTTATTAGGAAGCGAGACTTTTTAGGAATTGGGCAGGGAGTTAACATTTCAGGATTTTGTTTTTATATATAGTTTAGATTGTATTACACTATTTTATAATATTAGAATGGAATTTTAACGCAAATTATTATACGAATGGGAAAGTAGAAATCAATATATTTTATTAGGAAGAGAGATTTATTAGGAATTGGGCGGGAAGTTAAAATTTCAGGATTTTGTTTTTATATATACTATAGATTGTATTACACTATTTTATAATATAAGAATAGAATTTTAACGCAGAATTATTGTACGAATGGGAAAGTAGAAATCAATATATTTTATTAGGAAGAGAGATTTTTTAGAAATTGGGCGGGAAGTTAAAATTTCAGGATTTTGTTTTTATATATAGTATAGATTGTATTACACTATTTTATAATATAAGAATAGAATTTTAACGCAGAATTATTGTACGAATGGGAAAGTAGAAATCAATATATTTTATTAGGAAGAGAGATTTTTTAGAAATTGGGCGGGAAGTTAAAATTTCAGGATTTTGTTTTTATATATAGTATAGATTGTATTACACTATTTTACAATATTAGAATAGAATTTTAATGCAGAATTATTGTACGAATGGGAACGTAGAAATCAATATATTTTATTAGGAAGAGAGATTTTTTAGAAATTGGGCGGGAAGTTAAAATTTTAGGATTTTGTTTTTATATATAGTATAGATTGTATTACACTATTTTATAATATTAGAATAGAATTGTAACGCTGAATTATTGTACGAATGGGAAAGTAGAAATCAATATATTTTATTAGGAAGAGAGATTTATTAGGAATTGGGCGGTAAGTTAAAATTTTAGGATTTTGTTTTTATATATAGTATAGATTGTATTACACTATTTTATAATATTTGAATAGAATGTTAACGCAGAATTATTGTACGAATGCGAAAGTAGAAATCAATATATTTTATTAGGAAGAGATATTTTTTAGGAATTGGGCGGGAAGTTAAAATTTCAGGATTTTGTTTTTATATATAGTATAGATTGTATTACACTATTTTATAATATTAGAATAGAATTGTAGCACAGAATTATTGTACGAATGGGAAAGTAGAAATCAATATATTTAATTAGGAAGGGAGATATTTTTGAAATTGGGCGGTAAGTTAAAATTTCAGGATTTTGTTTTTATATATAGTATAGATTGTATTACAATATTTTGTAATATTAGAATAGAACTGTAACGCAGAATGATTGTACGAATAGGAAAGTAGAAATCAATATATTTTATTAGGAAGAGAGATTTATTAGGAATTGGGCGAGAATTAAAATTTCAGGATTTTGTTTTTATATATAGTATAGATTGTATTACACTATTTTATAATATGAGAATAGAATTTTAACGCAGAATTATTGTACGAATGGGAAAGTAGAAATCAATATATTTTATTAGGAAGAGATATTTTTTAGGAATTGGGCGGGAAGTTAAAATTTCAGGATTTTGTTATTATATATAGTATAGATTGTATTACACTATTTTATAATATTAGAATTGAATTGTAACGCAGAATTATTGTACGAATGGAAAGTTGAAATCAATATATTTTATTAGGATGAGAGATTTATTAGGAATTGGGCGGGAAGTTAAAATTTCAGGAGTTTGTTTTTATATATAGTATAGATTGTATTACACTATTTTATAATATTAGAATAGAATTTTAACGCAGAATTATTGTACGAATGGGAAAGTAGAAATCAATATATTTTATTAGGAAGAGATATTTTTAGGAATTGGACGGGAAGTTAAAATTTCAAGATTTTGTTTTTATATATAGTATAGATTGTATTACACTATTTTATAATATTAGAATAGAATTGTAACGCATAACTATTGTACGAATGGAAAAGTAGAAATCAATATATTTTATTAGGAAGCGAGACTTTTTAGGAATTGGGCAGGGAGTTAACATTTCAGGATTTTGTTTTTATATATACTTTAGATTGTATTACACTATTTTATAATATTAGAATGGAATTTTAACGCAAATTATTATACGAATGGGAAAGTAGAAATCAATATATTTTATTAGGAAGAGAGATTTATTAGGAATTGGGCGGGAAGTTAAAATTTCAGGATTTTGTTTTTATATATACTATAGATTGTATTACACTATTTTATAATATAAGAATAGAATTTTAACGCAGAATTATTGTACGAATGGGAAAGTAGAAATCAATATATTTTATTAGGAAGAGAGATTTTTTAGAAATTGGGCGGAAGTTAAAATTTCAGGATTTTGTTTTTATATATAGTATAGATTGTATTACACTATTTTATAATATAAGAATAGAATTTTAACGCAGAATTATTGTACGAATGGGAAAGTAGAAATCAATATATTTTATTAGGAAGAGAGATTTTTTAGAAATTGGGCGGGAAGTTAAAATTTCAGGATTTTGTTTTATATATAGTATAGATTGTATTACACTATTTTATAATATATAGAATAGAATTTGTAACGCAGAATTATTGTACGAATGGGAAAGTAGAAATCAATATATTTTATTAGGATGAGAGATTTTTTAGGAAATTGGGCGGGAAGTTAAAATTTCAGGACTTTGTTTTAATATATAGTGATAGATTGTATTACACTATTTTATAATATTAGAATAGAATTTTAACGCAGAATTATTGTACGAATGAGAAAGTAGAAATCAATATATTTTATTAGGAAGAGATATTTTTTAGGAATTGGACGGGAAGTTAAAATTTCAGATTTTGTTTTTATATATAGTGTAGATTGTATTACACTATTTTATAATATTAGAATAGAATTGTAACGCATAACTATTGTACGAATGGAAAAGTAGAAATCAATATATTTTATTAGGAAGCGAGACTTTTTAGGAATTGGGCAGGGAGTTAACATTTCAGGATTTTGTTTTTATATATAGTTTAGATTGTATTACACTATTTTATAATATTAGAATAGAATTTTAACGCAAATTATTATACGAATGGGAAAGTAGAAATCAATATATTTTATTAGGAAGAGAGATTTATTAGGAATTGGGCGGAAAGTTAAAATTTCAGGATTTTGTTTTTATATATACTATAGATTGTATTACACTATTTTATAATATAAGAATAGAATTTTAACGCAGAATTATTGTACGAATGGGAAATTAGAAATCAATATATTTTATTAGGAAGAGAGATTTTTTAGAAATTGGGCGGGAAGTTAAAATTTCAGGATTTTGTTTTTATATATAGTATAGATTGTATTACACTATTTTATAATATAAGAATAGAATTTTAACGCAGAATTATTGTACGAATGGGAAAGTAGAAATCAATATATTTTATTAGGAAGAGAGATTTTTTAGAAATTGGGCGGGAAGTTAAAATTTCAGGATTTTGTTTTTATATATAGTATAGATTGTATTACACTATTTTACAATATTAGAATAGAATTTTAATGCAGAATTATTGTACGAATAGGAAAGTAGAAATCAATATATTTTATTAGGAAGAGAGATTTTTTAGAAATTGGGCGGTAAGTTAAAATTTCAGGATTTTGTTTTTATATATAGTATAGATTGTATTACACTATTTTATAATATTAGAATAGAATTGTAACGCAGAATGATTGTACGAATGGGAAAGTAGAAATCAATATATTTTATTAGGAAAAGAGATTTATTAGGAATTGGGCGGTAAGTTAAAATTTCAGAATTTTGTTTTTATATATAGTATAGATTGTATTACACTATTTTATAATATTAGAATAGAATTTTAACGCAGAATTATTGTACGAATGGGAAAGTAGAAATCAATATATTTTATTAGGAAGAGATATTTTTTAGGAATTGGGCGGGAAGTTAAAATTTCAGGATTTTGTTTTTATATATAGTGTAGATTGTATTACACTATTTTATAATATTAGAATAGAATTGTAACGCAGAATTATTGTACGAATGGGAAAGTAGAAATCAATATATTTTATTAGGAAGAGAGATTTGTTAGGAATTGGGCGGTAAGTTAAAATTTTAGAATTTTGTTTTTATATATAGTATAGATTGTATTACACTATTTTATAATATTTGAATAGAATTTTAACGCAGAATTATTGTACGAATGGGAAAGTAGAAATCAATATATTTTATTAGGAAGAGATATTTTTTAGGAATTGGGCGGGAAGTTAAAATTTCAGGATTTTGTTTTTATATATAGTGTAGATTGTATTACACTATTTTATAATATTAGAATAGAATTGTAACGCAGAATATATGTACGAATGGGAAAGTAGAAATAAATATATTTTATTAGGAAGATAGATTTATTAGGAATTGGGCGGGAAGTTAAAATTTCATGATTTTGTTTTTATATATAGTATAGATTGTATTACACTATTTTATAATATGAGAATAGAATTTTAACGCAGAATTATTGTACGAATGGGAAAGTAGAAATCAATATATTTTATTAGGAAGAGATATTTTTTAGGAATTGGGCGGGAAGTTAAAATTTCAGGATTTTGTTATTATATATAGTATAGATTGTATTACACTATTTTATAATATTAGAATAGAATTGTAACGCAGAATTATTGTACGAATAGAAAGTTGAAATCAATATATTTTATTAGGATGAGAGATTTATTAGGAATTGGGCGAGAAGTTAAAATTTCAGGACTTTGTTTTTATATATACTATAGATTGTATTACAATATTTTATAATATAAGAATAGAATTTTAACGCAGAATTATTGTACGAATGGGAAAGTAGAAATCAATATATTTTATTAGGAAGAGAGATTTTTTAGAAATTGGGCGGGAAGTTAAAATTTCAGGATTTTGTTTTTATATATAGTATAGATTGTATTACACTATTTTATAATATAAGAATAGAATTTTAACGCAGAATTATTGTACGAATGGGAAAGTAGAAATCAATATATTTTATTAGGAAGAGAGATTTTTTAGAAATTGGGCGGGAAGTTAAAATTTCAGGATTTTGTTTTTATATATAGTATAGATTGTATTACACTATTTTACAATATTAGAATAGAATTTTAACGCAGAATTATTGTACGAATGGGAACGTAGAAATCAATATATTTTATTAGGAAGAGAGATTTTTTAGAAATTGGGCGGTAAGTTAAAATTTCAGGATTTTGTTTTTATATATAGTATAGATTGTATTACACTATTTTATAATATTAGAATAGAATTGTAACGCAGAATGATTGTACGAATGGGAAAGTAGAAATCAATATATTTTATTAGGAAAAGAGATTTATTAGAAATTGGGCGGTAAGTTAAAATTTCAGAATTTTGTTTTTATATATAGTATAGATTGTATTACACTATTTTATAATATTAGAATAGAATTTTAACGCAGAATTATTGTACGAATGGGAAAGTAGAAATCAATATATTTTATTAGGAAAAGATATTTTTTAGGAATTGGGCGGGAAGTTAAAATTTCAGGATTTTGTTTTTATATATAGTGTAGATTGTATTACACTATTTTATAATACTAGAATAGAATTGTAACGCAGAATTATTGTACGAATGGGAAAGTAGAAATCAATATATTTTATTAGGAAGAGAGATTTATTAGGAATTGGGCGGTAAGTTAAAATTTTAGGATTTTGTTTTTATATATAGTATAGATTGTATTACACTATTTTATAATATTTGAATAGAATTTTAACGCAGAATTATTGTACGAATGGGAAAGTAGAAATCAATATATTTTATTAGGAAGAGAGATTTTTTAGAAATTGGGCGGGAAGTTAAAATTCAGGATTTTGTTTTTATATATAGTATAGATTGTATTACACTATTTTATAATATTAGAATAGAATTGTAACGCAGAATATATGTACGAATGGGAAAGTAGAAATAAATATATTTTATTAGGAAGATAGATTTATTAGGAATTGGGCGGGAAGTTAAAATTTCATGATTTTGTTTTTATATATAGTATAGATTGTATTACACTATTTTATAATATGAGAATAGAATTTTAACGCAGAATTATTGTACGAATGGGAATGTAGAAATCAATATATTTTATTAGGAAGAGATATTTTTTAGGAATTGGGCGGGAAGTTAAAATTTCAGGATTTTGTTATTATATATAGTATAGATTGTATTACACTATTTTATAATATTAGAATAGAATTGTAACGCAGAATTATTGTACGAATGGAAAGTTGAAATCAATATATTTTATTAGGATGAGAGATTTATTAGGAATTGGGCGGGAAGTTAAAATTTCAGGACTTTGTTTTTATATATAGTATAGATTGTATTGCACTATTTTATAATATTAGAATAGAATTTTAACGCAGAATTATTGTACGAATGGGAAAGTAGAAATCAATATATTTTATTAGGAAGAGATATTTTTTAGGAATTGGGCGGGAAGTTAAAATTTCAGGATTTTGTTTTTATATATAGTATAGATTGTATTACACTATTTTATAATATTAGAATAGAATTGTAACGCATAACTATTGTACGAATGGAAAAGTAGAAATCAATATATTTTATTAGGAATTGGGCAAGGAGTTAACATTTCAGGATTTTGTTTTTATATATAGTTTAGATTGTATTACACTATTTTATAATATTAGAATAGAATTTTAACGCAAATTATTATACGAATGGGAAAGTAGAAATCAATATATTTTATTAGGAAGAGAGATTTATTAGGAATTGGGCGGGAAGTTAAAATTTCAGGATTTTGTTTTTATATATACTATAGATTGTATTACACTATTTTATAATATAAGAATAGAATTTTAACGTAGAATTATTGTACGAATGGGAAAGTAGAAATCAATATATTTTATTAGGAAGAGAGATTTTTTAGAAATTGGGCGGGAAGTTAAAATTTCAGGATTTTGTTTTTATATATAGTATAGATTGTATTACACTATTTTATAATATAAGAATAGAATTTTAACGCCGAATTATTGTACGAATGGGAAAGTAGAAATCAATATATTTTATTAGGAAGAGAGATTTTTTAGAAATTGGGCGGGAAGTTAAAATTTCAGGATTTTGTTTTTATATATAGTATAGATTGTATTACACTATTTTTCAATATTAGAATAGAATTTTAATGCAGAATTATTGTACGAATGGGAACGTTGAAATCAATATATTTTATTAGGAAGAGAGATTTTTTAGAAATTGGGCGGGAAGTTAAAATTTTAGGATTTTGTTTTTATATATAGTGTAGATTGTATTACACTATTTTATAATATTAGAATAGAATTGTAACGCTGAATTATTGTACGAATGGGAAAGTAGAAATCAATATATTTTATTAGGAAGAGAGATTTATTAGGAATTGGGCGGTAAGTTAAAATTTTAGGATTTTGTTTTTATATATAGTATACATTGTATTACACTATTTTATAATATTTGAATAGAATTTTAACGCAGAATTATTGTACGAATGGGAAAGTAGAAATCAATATATTTTATTAGGAAGAGATATTTTTTAGGAATTGGGCGGGAAGTTAAAATTTCAGGATTTTGTTTTTATATATAGTATAGATTGTATTACACTATTTTATAATATTAGAATAGAATTGTAGCACAGAATTATTGTACGAATGGGAAAGTAGAAATCAATATATTTAATTAGGAAGGGAGATATTTTAGAAATTGGGCGGTAAGTTAAAATTTCAGGATTTTGTTTTTATATATAGTATAGATTGTATTACAATATTTTATAATATTAGAATAGAATTGTAACGCAGAATGATTCTACGAATGGGAAAGTAGAAATCAATATATTTTATTAGGAAGAGAGATTTATTAGGAATTGGGCGAGAAGTTAAAATTTCAGGATTTTGTTTTTATATATAGTATAGATTGTATTACACTATTTTATAATATTAGAATAGAATTGGAACGCTGAATTATTGTACGAATGGGAAAGTAGAAATCAATATATTTTATTAGGAAGAGAGATTTTTTAGAAATTGGGCGGGAAGTTAAAATTTCAGGATTTTGTTTTTATATATAGTATAGATTTTATTACACTATTTTATAATATTGGAATAGAATTGTAACGCAGAATATATGTACGAATGGGAAAGTAGAAATCAATATATTTTATTAGGAAGAGAGATTTATTAGGAATTGGGCGGGAAGTTAAAATTTCAGGATTTTGAAAACCCATTCCATATCATTGATTTCCCTCAACTTCCTCCCATTGTTCTTTGGCATGGGGTTTAATTTGGGCATTTCAAAGTTATTCACTCAATAAACGTGAGAAAATATAAACTTTGATTTAAATGTCCCCAGCCTGCATCCTATATTATTGTGAAAGTGACATTGCCCTGTAGTAGGGATGCTCTTCCCTTTCTTATTATTATTTTCCTCTTTCCATTTCCCTGCTTATTGAATAAAATAAATAATAAGATGTCAAAAATGAGTGGTCGAGTGGATAAAGTATGATTCTTGTACCTAAATATTATGAGTTTGATTCTTGTTAATATTACTTCGTCCGAACCTGTTGCACGTGATTTTTTTAGTATAGTTTACCTCTCATGTGTAGTTTGCGAGCTGTTAGAAAGGAGAATGATTTATCTAATGCACACACTCGTCACTCGAGTAGTACTATGATTTCACTTGTCATCCAATAAATAAATAATAAAATGTGTTAGTTATGGTGGTTGAACATTATTAATTAAAAAATAAATGTTTGTACAGTATTTGATTTTTCATGTGTCATGAGATTTTGTGATGCATTGTTTTTTGAGTTAATACCCAATTTTGTCATCCATTATAGTGGTTTTTTTTTTCAATTTAGTCTTAAATGACGTTTTGTTCTTGATTAGGTCCTCGACTTTGATAATTTTACCAAACTGAGTCATCGACTATTATAATCAAGGAGGAAATTGATAAATATCAATATAGTTGATGACTAATTTGGGTAAAATCACTATAGTCGAAAATTAACTTGGGTAAAACTACTAAAGTCAAAGACTAAATTAGGTATTAATAGAGGTGAAATTATGAAATTATCTTAACAGAGGACTAAATTGGGCAAAACGTAACCATCAATGTCGATGACCTAATTAAGTACAAAAAGACGTTTAAGACTAAATCGAGAAAAACTACTATAGTCAATGGCTAAATTGGGTATTAACTCATTGTTTTTT